>NC_073379.1:11992263-12039763 GCF_028641065.1 Leucoraja erinaceus
CCCCCCACCCCACCCCCCCCCCCCACACCCCCACCCCCACCCCACCCTACCCCACCCCACCCCACCCCACCCCACCCCCACCCCTCCCCCACCCCATCCCACCCCCCCCCCCCACCCCACCCCCACCCCACCCCTCCTCCCGGTCCCACTGACCGACCAGCCTTCAGATTATCTGTAATCAGACTAAGGTGTAGTTTAGTTTAGTTTATTGTCACATGTACCGAGGTACAGCGAAAAGCTTTTTGCAATGAAAGCTAACATACCATTCGTGTTGTCTTTCTGCTGACTGGTTAGCACGCAATAAAAGTTTTTCACTGTACCTCGGTACACGTGACAATAAACATACCTGTCTTAACTTCCCTACACTTTAATAAACATTACAAAACTTTATTAACTAAACTGAACTAAATCTTAAACATTATTAAACTGAACTAAACTGGATTAGACTTAACTAAACTGAACCGAGTTGAACTATACTGAACTACTAATGTGAGGAAGGACTTCCTTGTGATTGAGGCAGTGCAGCGTAGGTTCACGCGATTGATCCCTGGGATGGCGGGACTGTCATATGAGGAAAGATTGAAAAGACTAGGCTTGTATTCACTGCAGTTTAGAAGGATGAGGGGCTATCTTATGGAAACATATACAATTAAAAAAGGACTGGACAAGCTAGATGCAGGAAAAATGTTCCCAATGTTGGGCGAGTCCAGAACCTGGGCCCACAGTCTTATAATACTGTGGGAGGTCATTTAAGACTGAGGTGAGAAAAAACGTTTTCACCCAGAAAGTTGTGAATTTGTGGAATTCCCTGCCACCTAGGACAGTGGAGGCCAAATCACTGGATTGGTTTAAGAGTTAGATAGAGCTCTAGGGGCTAGTGAAGTCAAGGGATATGGGGAGAAGGCAGGCACGGGTTATTGATAGGGGACGATCAGCCATGATCACAATGAATGGCGGTGCTGGCTCGAAGGGCCGAATGGCCTCCTCCTGCACCTATTTTCTATGCTTCTATGCACTTTATTAAAGTTAACTAAACGTTGTTAACCTTTATTAAACTTTGTTAAACTGAACTAAGGTGAACTCAGACTTAGACTTCACTGAGCGTTGCGGTTGCCTCGTCCCAGTGTTGATGTCCTGTCTGGGTGCTGCTGCTAATGTCCTTGTCCCAGTGTTCTTGCTGTGTCTCTGGATGCAGCTGCTAATTGTCTTGTCCATTGCAGAACTCGTTGTTGCGTCTGCTCACTGCCAAGGAGCGTGAGCGAGCACGCACCGTCTTCCTCAGCCCGGATGGCAGCCCGCAGGGTGTCGTCTCTGCCGCCGACTGCAGGAGGGCCCAGCACACCTGGTTCCTGAAGCCTGCCGAGGAGGCCCAGTCGTGCAGCGTGAGGTGAAGCTTTCCCTGTGCAGTACCGTTCTATGCTCTACAGATCAGCTACGGGTAGAGACATTGCAGTGGGGGTTCAATCCAAGCAGGTGTGAGGTGTTGCGCTTTCAGAGGTGTTGAATGAAAACATACAATTAATGGGAGCACCTTCAACAGCATTGATGTAGAGAGGGATCTTGGGGGCCAAGTCCACAATCCCCTGCAAATGGCAACAGTGTTTGATGGGGTGGTAAAGAAGGCATGGTAAAGATTGCTATAGAGGGGATTTTAGATCATGAGGGGCATGTTAAGCCGATACGATACAACTTTATTTATCCCAGGAGGGAAATTGATCTGCTAGCAGTTTAGAGGTACAGCATGGAAACAGGCCCTTCAGCCCACTGAAATTGCCCCGTACACTAGCACGATCCTACACACTCGGCATGACAGCTCACAATTCATAGCAACCAATTAACCTACAAACCTGTACGTCTTTGGAGTGTGGGAGGAAACTGGAGAAACCCCACACGGTCACGGGGAGAACGTACAGACAAGCGCCCGTAGTCAGGATCGAACCCGAGGTCTCTGGCGCTATAAGGCGGGAACTCTACCGCTGTGCCACCGTGGCGCCCCAGCTTCTAACTATTGCCGGGAGAGATATGATGCCTTTTAATGTTGTGGGCTGTAAACTGTGGGGGTTGCTTGGCATGGGCTCATGTCTTTAATTATCCCAGGATAGGTCTGCTGTTCAATTATATCAGAGTGTACACTCTCATTATGATGATAATTGGCACAGTGGGCTAAATTGTGGTAAACAGCTCGCAGTTGCTGGCATTCTGCTGGTGTCCCACTGGTCTGCCCTTTAGGTTTTTAATCAATACAGCAACTTCAGTGCAGAATTAGTTTTTGTTTATTTGGAGATACAGCGTGGAAACAGGCCCTTCGGCCCACCGAGTCAGTGCTGACCAGCGATCCCCGCACATTAACACGATCCTACACACACTAGGGGCAATTTTTACATTTACATCCAAGCCAATTAACCTACAAATCTGCATGTCCTTGGAGTGTAGGAGGAAACCGGAGCACTCGGAGTAAACCCGCGCGGGTCACGGGTGGGGAGAACGTGCAAACTCCGTACAGACAGCGCTCACAAAACTTTAGAGATACAGTGTGGAAACAGGCCCTTCAGCCCACCGAGTCCACACCGACCAGCGATCATCCCGTACACTAGCACTATCCTAGACATTAGGGACAGTTTGCAAATGTAATCCTACAAACCTATACTTCTTTGGAGTGTGGGAGGAAACCGGAGCACTGGGAGAAAACCAATGTGGTCACGGGATGAACGTACAAACTCCGTACGGACAGCACCCGTGGTTGGGATTGAACCTGGGTCTCTGGCGCTGTGAGGCAGCAACTCTACCGCTGCACCACAGACAGACACAAAATGCTGGGGTAACTCAGCGGGACAGGCAGCATCTCTGGAGTGAAGAAATGGGTGACCTTTCAGGTCGAGACCCTTCTTCACACTGGTTAGCAATAAAGGGAAACGAGAGATAATATTCAAACCACTGGATTTGAATATGAAGCTTCCCAAGTGAAACATGATGTGGTTCTCCTCCAGTTTGCGTTTGGCCTCACTCTGACAGTGGAGGAGGCCCAGGACAGGAAGGTCAGTGTGGGAATGGGAGGGGGAGTTAAAGTGTTTGGCAACCAGGTGATCGCGCAGGTCCAGGCAGACTGAGCGGAGGTGTTCAGCGCCACCCTGCTGTTCTATACTCTGCGTTGGGTGCAGGTGCAGGTGTGGTGCTGCTTGCTGCGGTCAGATTGTTTGTGTGTGTCTGTGTGTGTCTCAGTGTGTGTAGCTGTGTCTGTGTGGGTGTGTGTGTGTGTGTGTGTGTGTGTGTGTGTGTGTGGGGCTAGCAGAGATGGGGCATCTTTGTTGACATGAACAGGTTGGGCCGAAGGGCCTGTTTCTATGCTCTATGACTGTGTGACTTTACTTGCACAAACACACACACACATATACACGAGTATGTATATGCGGACATATACAAGCATGACACACAGTGTGTGTGTATATACACTGACATGCTCACTGAGACGCATGCACGTAGAGACATACACAGTCACACACAGATACACACATACACACACAGTACTCACACACACACACACACACACACACACACACACACACACACACACACAGTCTCACACCCAGACACACACACACACACACACAGTCACACACAGATACACACACACACACACACACACACACACACACACACACACACACACACACACACACACACACACACACACACACACACACAGTCTCTCACACACACACACACAGTCTCTCACACACACACACACACACACACACACACACACACACACACACACACACACACACACGCACGCACGCACGCACGCACGCACACACACACACACACACACACACACACACACACACACACACACACATACACACACACACACACGTACACACACAGACACTCACGACATAGACACACAGACAGACACAAACACACATAACGCTCTGTCTCCCTATTCCAGCATCAGCAACGTGGGTCCCATGTCTGAGAAGAGCCCGGCGAGCAGGGGCCGCGGCAGAGCCCAGGACAGGACACTGCTCAGCAAGGAGCCCGAGGACAGCAGGTGAGGCTGTATGTGTGTGACTTAGCTCCCTCTTCCTTGCCTTGGAACTGGATGGAGAGATATCTCTGACAGATTCGACCCACGATCCCGGGCACTGACCCCTGACCCCGGCGCTGACCCCGGCGCTGACCCCTGACCCCGGTGCTGACCCCTGACCCCGGCACTGACAGTCTCTCTTCTCTCTGCAGACCCGTCCCCTGGAAAACCTTCCTGAAGGAAAACGTCATCTACATCCTGGCCGCTCGGCCCAACAGTGCGGCCACCCACCTGCTGCCCTCCGCATGACCCCCACCCCTTCACCCCTGACCCCTACCTGCTGCCCTCTGTCTGACCCCTACCTACTGCCCTCTGCCTGACCCTCACCCCTGACCCCTACCTGCTTCCCACCGCCTGACCGGGGTAAAAAGAGCGGGAGACAGAGACAGAGGGGGAGACAGAGACAGGGGAGGGAAACAGCGAAGGGGGTAGAGTGGAGGAAGAGGTGGGGGAGGGAGAGTGAGGGTGACAGAAAGGGGGGGTAGACAGAGCCATCGTTACTACCTAGCTCCGTGATCCTGTAATCCATTCACGTATAACGCATTGCCACACTTACGGGCATCCACCTGCAGTATTTATTACCCAGCTAATTCACATGATTCACATGATGCCCCCTGACACATTCCCCCCTCACCCTCTCTCCCCCTCACCCACTCCCCCCCCCCTCACCCACTCCCCCCCCTCACCACTCCCCCCCCTCACCCTCTCCCCTCACCCACTCCCCCCCACACCACTCCCCCCCCTCACCCACTCCCCCCCCCCCCTCCCCCTCACCCACTCCCCCCCTCACCCGCTCCCCCTCACCCGCTCCCCCCTCACCCACTCCTCCCCATCCACTCTCCCCCCCCCCCCCCCCCCACTCTCCCCTCCCCGTGACCTCGTGGTTCTCCTCCAGGCGCTCCGGCCTCCTCCCACGTCCCAAAGACGTGCGGGTCTGCAGGTTAATCGTCCCTCTGTAAATTGCCCCCTAGTGCGTGGGGAGTGGATGAGAAAGTGGGCTAGCACAGAACTAGTGCAATGTTTGGGGTGTACTAGATGGGCCGAAGGGACCTGTTTCCGTGCTGTATCAGTGAAACTACAAACTAATTAACCAATGGTACAGGGGGAGGGGATCCAGTGGTATTTGTGGAGGTGGGGGGAGAGTGAGATTCGGATTTTGGGGGGGGGGGGGGGAGTTTTAGTGGGTGATAGGGAGGGGGTAGAGAGAAAGAGAGATTCAGTGGGTTTTTACAGGGGGAGAGATATTCAGTTGATATAGAGTTTAAGAAGGAACTGCAGATGCTGGAAAATCGAAGGTGGACAAAAATGCTGAAGAAACTCAGCGGGTGCAGCAGCATCTATGGAGCGAAGGAAATAGGCAACGTTTCGGGCCAAAACCCTTCTTCAGTTGATATAGAGGTGGGGGAAGGGGAAGATTCAGTGCTCCCCTGTGTCGGGGCCGTAAAGCAGGTGTCTGCAAGATATCCGGGATCCCCTCTGCATACGGACTGGCGCGCCCTATCCAAGCCCCAATGCTACGTGAACCGTTTAAAGCCATATTCTCCCATCAAGGGACCCGAGTCTCCAATAAAGAGATTGAAGCATTCGTTCTGTCTCACTGTCTCACTCCGCGTGTGTTGTACGGCAATTGTGATCAGGCAGCTGAACCGTCCTCTCACCGGCAAGAGAGCTGGTCCTGACCTCCCATCTACCTCATTGGAGAATCTTGGGCTATCTTTAATCAGACTTGATTAGTACGCATGTCAGGGGTTACAGGGCAAGGGGTTCAGAGGGAGAGGTAGATCAGCAATGATTGAATGTGGAGTAGACTTGATGGGCCGAATGGCCTAATTCTGCTCCTAGAATTTATGAACTTTACTGGACTTCATATGGGACACAGGAAAGACCCACAGGGGGGGTGGGGAAGAGTGAGGTTGGTTATGGGTTTTAGGTTGTAAGGTTAATTACCTGAAATTGGAGATTTCAATGTTCATTCTTGCTGCCTGAGCCCATGAAAGCAACACTGCTATCAGTTCTACAGAGTCTTGCACTAAACATCAGCATCTAAACACTACTATCTAAATGGTGTCAGGTTGGGAAAAGGAGAAGTACAATGGGATCTGGGGGTCCTTGTTCATCAGTCAGCATGCAGGTACAGCAAGCAGTGAAGAAAGCGAATGGCATGTTGGCCTTTATAACTTTATAGGAGCAAAGAGGTCCTTCTGTAGTTGTCCAGGGCCCTGGTGCGACCACACCTGGAGTATTGTGTGCAGTTTTGGTCTCCTAATTTGAGGAAGGACATTCTTGCTATTGAGGGAGTGCAGCGTAGGTTTACATGGTTAATTCCCGGGATGGCGGGACTGTCATATGCTGAGAGAATGGAGCAGATGGGCTTGTACACTCTGGAGTTTAGAAGGATGAGAGGATATCTTATTGAAACATATAAGATTGTTAAGGGCTTGGACACGCTAGAGGCAGGAAACATGTTCCCGATGTTGGGGGAGTCCAGAACCAGGCGCCACAGTTTAAGAACAAGGAGTAAGCCATTTAGAATGGAGATGAGGAAACACTTTTTCTCACAGAGAGTTGTGAGTCTGTGGAATTCTCTGCCTCAGAGGGCAGCAGTGGAGGCTGTTTTTCTGGATACTTCCAAGAGAGAGCTAGATAAGGCTCTTAAAGATAGCGGTCAGGGGATATCAATCAAGCACTTTATTCATCCCCGAGGGGCAATTTAAAAGGGCGCATTACAGTAGCTTTTAAAAAAAAAAAGAAAGAGACACAATCAACGAAGAGACAAACATTTAAAGCTACTCTCTGCACCTACCGGTCGACCGCACGAGCAGTGACCCGGCAAGGATTGGGTTGTCAGCAGCGATACAATAATAAAGAACACACAAAACGTAACACAAACATCCACCACAACATTCATCACTGTGGTGGATGGCACAACAATGTGCCCAGTCCTCCTCCATTTCCCCCCCGTGGACAGGAGCAGAGTCCAGAGTCAGTCCAGGATCGGCTCTTCCTCACCGGAGACCGCGGCTTTAAGTTGGTGTAGGCCGCAGGCCGGCGGTCAAGATTTAAAGTCCCCGCCGCAGCCAGAAGCACCGTAGACTGCAGGGCCGGCGGTCGAAGCTCCCCTCCAGGAGTGTTGGTAAGTCCATGCCGGCCCCGCGGTAGAAGTTGGCCGCGGGCCGGCAGTGATGGCTTCTTCTTCCCCCGGGTCCCCCACGAGGGATCCCGGGCTGTAGACGCCACACCAGCTGGAGCTCTGCAGACCACGACTTCAGGCTGCCGGCTGCCCTGGGCCAGCGAAACGGAGCGCTCCCCTCCAGCGAGCCCCTGCCAGGGCTCACCCGCTCCACGCCGAGAGTCCACGCTGCGCCCGCCGCTGAAGCCCCGGGCTCGTCTCCGGGAAAGGCCGCGCCGATCCTTGATGTTAGGCCACGGGGGAGGCGACCTGGAAAAAGTCGCCTCTCCACGGAGGAGGCGACCAAAGTGGTTTCCCCCTTACCCCCCCCACACCACCCCCCACACACAAAACACACAAAGAAACACAAAATACACACTTTAAAACATACTAAAAAATAAGAAAAAGTTGAAAAAAAAACTGACGCGCTGCTGACATGGCTGCTGCCAGAACATATGGGGAGAAGGCAGGAACGGGGTACTTACTGATTGGGGATGATCAGCCATGATCACATTGAATGGTGGTGCTGGCTTGAAGGGCCGAATGGCCTATTCCTGCACCTATTGTCTATTATTCCCTTTATCCCGTATCTGTACACTGTGGACGGCCTGATTGCAACCATGTAGTCTTTCCGCTGACTGGATAGCACGCAACAAAAAATGCTTTCCACTATATCTCGGTACACATGACAATAAACTAAACTGAAGGTGAAAACTCACTTGCATGCGCTGGGCACTGACTCCACTGAGTCTAGCCAGATGATCGCACACTGTATTCCCAAGTGCCCCAGTCCGAATGTCCTTGTTCCATTTCGGGGACTTATGACAATAAGACACTTGACTGAAGCCAAGCCTGCAGTCTCAGGAACCTGCATTCACTCAAGGTTGTGCGATGGGTCATTGGTGATAGCAGTAGAATTAGGCCATTCGGCCCATCAAGTCTACCCCGCCATTCAATCATGGCTGATTATCTCTCCCTCCTAACCCCATTCTCCTGCCTTCTCCCCATAACCCCTGACACCCGTACCAATCAAGAATCTCTCTATCTCTGCCTTAAAAATACCCATTGACTTGGACCACTGTGGCGCAGCGGTAGAGTTGCTGCTTTACAGCAAAATGCAGCGCCGGAGACCCGGGTTCGATCCCGACTACGGGTGCTCTCTTTGGAGTTTGTACGTTCTCCCCGTGATCTGCGTGGGTTTTCTCCGAGACCTTCGGTTTCCTCCCACACTCCAAAGACGTACAGGTTTGTAAGTTAATTGGCTTGGTAAAATGTCCAGTATAAAATTTGTCCAACTGCCAGTCTAGTCCCTGGTGGACTCTTCGGAAGTAATGACCACAAGGTACAAGACCTCAACAGCCTTCTGCGGCAAATAATTCCACAGATTCACTACCCTCTGACTAAATCTCCTCATCTCCTTTCCAAAGGACCATCCTTTAATTCTGTGGCTATGACCTCTGGTCCTAGACGCTCCCACTAGTGGAAACATCCTCTCCACATCCACTCTATCCAGGCCTTTCACTATTCAGTATGTTTCAATGAGGTCCCCCCTCGATTGCTGGAGTGGGAGGTTTAGTCTGCATCTTTATGCCCGCGGTGCTTTATCAATGGTTCTCTATTGCCCGCCGCACAGTTTTGCGTACATCACACATGCACGAGTTGCCATATTTTGGCGCCGTGTATTAAAGTCCCAAGTCCTGTCCATGCGCCCGATCTACAGTACTGGAGTAGCTCCTGATCCAGGTGAGCCCCAGGATGCTGCAGGACCTCCTCCATCACCCTCGACCGGCTCAGCCCAAGAACCCACGTCCCTCTCCTCGCCCGCCCGCCCACCTGTGTCCCCGGGGCGCATCAAACAGCCGACCTTGACGGCACCACTGGGTCATTCCAGCACTTTGTATTTTAGTTTAGTTTAGAGATACAGCACGAAAACAGGCCCTTTGGCCCATCGAGCCTGCACTGACCAGCGATCCCCGCACACAAACACTATCCCCCGCACACACACACACATTAGGGACAATTTTTTCACATTTATACCAGGTCAAGAACCTACAAACCAGCACGTCTTTAGAGTGTGGGTGGAGAACGAAGATCTCGGTGAAAACCCACGTAGGTCACGGGGAGAACGTGCAAACTCCGTACAGGCAGCAGCCGTGGTCGGGATGGAACCCGGGTCTCGGGCGCTGTAAGACAGCAACTCTACCGCTGCGCCACCGTGCCGACCCCTCGCAAGATATCACCAGTGGAGCCTCCAGAAGGACGTGCTGTGTTGCTGCAGAATTCTATTACAGAATGTGTTTTGTTTTGTTTTTTTTATTACCAAAAAATAAATCCAATCAACTACCACAAGAATAATACGTACAATTCAAAACAATCCCAGCAAGCTGCACCACCATAGTCCAACGTAAAACAAATATTCTTCAATATCAAATACACTGAGTGTTGAACAACCATGTTACACTCCTTGTCAAGGATGCATTCCACCCCCCGCCGTGTCCAGTGGTCCCCGATATCCCCCAGGGTGCCCGTGGACAGGGCGCAGTCCCTCTCAAACACCACCCGGGCACCAATGTGACCCCATAAAAGGGGCAGGCAGCCGGCTGACATGGAGGGAGCCAAGGTGGGAGAGGTGAGAGTTTAGTTTAGAGATACAGTCCTTCGGCTCACCGTGTCCGCGCCGACCAGCGATCCCCGCACAATAACACTATCCTACACCCACCAGGGACAATTGTTACATTTACCAAGCCAATTAACCTACAAACCTGTACGTCTTTGGAGTGTGGGAGGAAACCGAAGATCACAGAGAAAATCCACGCAGGTCACGGGGAGAATGTACAAACTCCGTACAGACAGCACCCGTAGTCGGGATCGAATCCGGTTATCCGGCGCTGCATTCGCTGTAGGGCAGCAACTCTACCGCTGCGCCACCGTGACTGCCCTTGTGAAGCCAAAGCAAGGAATGTAGGTGGAAGGGGTCAGGGGGAGGAGAAAAATAGATGCAAATCTAAGTGGGACACAGGGAAGAGGAGGGAGGGGGGGGGGGGGGGGGAATACTGAGGAAGGGGGCTGTTTGTCGGTTAGTTACCTGAAATTGGAGAATTTGTGTCGCACCATAGCACCACAGAGTTGCTGCGGGTGCTGTCTGTACATAGTTTGTACGTTCTCCCCATGACCTGCGTGGGTTTTAGACAACAGACAATAGGTGCAGGAGAAGGCCATTCAGCCCTTCGAGCCAGCACCGCCATTCAATGTGATCATGGCTGATCATCCCATGGCTTTTCTCCAACATCTTCAGTTTCCCCCCCACACTACACAGACGTGCAGGTTTGTAGGTTAATTGGCTTGGTAAATAAATATAAAATTGTCCCTAGCGTGTGTAGGATGGTGTTAATGTGCGGGGATCGCTAGTCAGTGCGGTCTCGAGGGGCCAAAGGTTCTGTTTCTGCGCTGTAATCTCTAAACTAAACTAAATTCAATGTTGGTACCACTGGGGTGTAAGCTGCCCAAGCGGCACATGAGGTGCTGTTCCTCCAGTTGCGTGTGGCTTCACGCTGGCCATGGAGGGGGCCTAGGCCAGATGGGTCAGTGTGGAAACGGGAAGGGCTTGTTCCCTGCTGATTGAGTCCATGAAACCAACACTTCTAACAGTTCTGCATACTTGCACTAAACGTTATTCCCTTTATCCTGTACACTGCGGACGGCTCGATTGTAATCATGTGTAGTCTTTCCGTTGACTGGACAGCACGCAACAAAAAAGTTTTATCCTACCCCATCTTTCTTTTCCAGTTTTCACCCCCCCTTCTATAATTAGTCTGAAGAAGGGTCTCAACCAGAAACGTCACCTATCCACATTCTCCAGATATGCTGCCTGACCCGCTGAGTTACTCCAGCTCTTGGCTTCTTTTTTTGTTACCCACATCAGCAGTTCATAATATTTCCGCCCTTGTCTGGTTGTGTGGCATGATATCTGCAAGTGGAATGGGTGGTGTTAAGAGTCACAGAGTTGTATAATGTAGGAACAGACCTTTCGGCCCATCACGACTATGCCTGGATCGATTCCCGACACTACATGGTGCTTTCCAGCAGATGGCGCCGTTGAGACACAGACGGCAGAAATGTGTGTAGTGTGACAAGTTGTATCATCATCTGAAGACACATTCAGTATCTGAAGGGGCGGCTCCTCATGTTTTGGCTGCACTTTTGCCCCACGTTCCTGACCTTGGGTCACCCTGTATGGTGGGGGAGGGTCGGGAGGGGGGGGATATCTCCCTGTCAGTTTGATCCTGGGCCTGGCCAAGATGGCCATTCGGGGGTCCAGGCAGCGGGCAGTCGAGGATTCTGCCCGAGTCGACTGCCTGCCCCTCATCCGGGCTACGTCCGTGCCTGCGTGTCCCTGGAGAGGGAGCACACGCGGTGTCCACGGGGACGCTGGAGGTCTTCCGTCAACGCTGGTCGTCTCGGGGGATCGAGGGAGTCGTGGATATGGATGATACCGGTGTAATCTGATGACTGGTCGATTAATATTTGCAAACCACTGGGCAGCGTTGATCTTTTCACCTGTCGAGCCCGGCCCTTGTTCGTTCGCCGAGGACCGGAGAACTTCCAGTTCCTGCCCCCTCCCCCCCTGCAATCAGTGTGAAGAAGGCTCCTGACCCAAAATATCACTTTTAGTTTAGAGATACAGTGTGGAAATAAGCCCTTCAGCCCACTGAGTCTGCGTCGACCAATGATCACCCATTTTTAGTTTAGTTCAGTTGAGTTTAGTTAATTGTCACGTGTACAGTGAAAATTTTTGTTGTGTGCTAACCAGTCGGCGGAAAGACTATACATGATTACAATCGAGCCGTGTGGGAAGGAACTGCAGATGCTGGTTCAAACCGAAGATAGACTCAAAAAGCTGGTAGCAATCAGCCGTTCACAGTGTACAGATACATGATAAGGGAATAACGTTGAGTTTTATCCTGCACACGAGGGACAATTTTCAAAATCCAATTAAGCTGCAAACCTGCACGTCTTTGGAGTGTGGGAGGAAACCGAGGCACCCGGAGAAAACCCACGTGGTCTCAGGGAGAATGTACTAAGCCCACACAGACAGCACCCGTGACCTGTGTAGTCAGGATGGAACCCGGGTCTCTGGCGCTGTAAGGCAGCAACTCTACCGCTGCGCCACCGTGCTGTATCCTGCATCCACCTCTATCTCCTGTATCCACCTGTCACTCACCAGGCTTGTGTCCCACCACACCTCTCGTTTCCAGTTCCACCCACCCTCCACCCCCTATTACAATCAGTCTGAAGAAGGGTCTCAACCCGGAACGACACCTACCCATGTTCTCCAGGGACACACGGGCACAGACAAAGGCCCGGATGAGGGGCAGGCAGTCGACTCGGGCAGAATCCTCGACTGCCCGATGCCTGGACCCGCGAATGGCCATCTTGGCCAGGCCCAGGAGCAAACCGACAGGGAGATATCCCCCCCCCTCCCGACCCTCCCCCACCATACAGGATGACCCAAGGTCAGGAACGTGGGGCAAAAGTGCAGCCAAAACTTGAGGAGCCGCCCCTTCAGATACTGAATGTGTCTTCAGATGATGATACAACTTGTCACACTACACACATTTCTGGCGTCTGTGTCTCAACGGCGCCATCTGCAGGAAAGCACCATGTAGTGTCGAGAATCGATCCAGGCATAGCCGTGATGGGCCGAAAGGTCCGTTCCTACATTATACAACTCTGTGACTCTTAACACCACCCCCTCCACGTGCAAATATCATGCCACACAACCAGACAAGGGCGGAGATATCATGAACTGCTGATGCTGGGTTACAAACAAAGAAACAGAGTGCTGGAGTAACTCAGCGGGTCAGGCAGCATCTGGTCAGCTGCTCCTGGAGGTACCGAGGTCTAGTCGGAGGCTCAGAGGGGATAGAGCCTTCTCTGTTGCTGCTCCAGCACTCTGGAACACCCTGCCGTTGCACATCAGACAGGCCCCCTCACTGTCCATCTTCAAATCCAGTGTTAAAACACATTTGTACTCCTTGGCTTTTGACCATGCCTGAGACTTTGCTTCTGTTTTTATTGTTTTTAATGTTTCTTTATTTTACATATCTTCTCCTACTATTTCTTTTGATTGTTATTATTGGTGTGTATTAACTTTTTTGTCAATGATTAGTGATGTACAGCACTTTGTTGCAACTATGTTTGTTTTTAAAGTGCTCTAAAAATAAAATTATTATTATTATTATTATTATTATTATCTGTGGAGAACATGGATAGGTGACATTTCACATAGTACTGGAGTAACTCAGCGGGTCAGGCAGCATCTCTGGAGAACATGGATAGGTGACGTTTCAGGTCGAGATCCTTCTTCAGACTAATTGTCGGAGGGGGGAGAAAACTGGAAAAGAAAGATGGGTCAGGACAAAGTCTGGCGAGTGATAGATAGAGGTGGATGCAGGATGTAGCACGGTGGCGCAGCGGTAGAGTTGCTGCCTTACAGCGCCAGAGACCCAGGCTCGATCTCGGCTACACAGGTCACGGGTGCTCTCTCTAGTGAGTTTGAACGCTCTCCATGAGACCGCACGGGTTTTCTCTGAGTGCTCCAGTTTCCTTCCACATTCCACAGAAGTGCAGGTTGTATGTTAATTGGCTTCGGTAAAATTGGAAATCATCTCTAGTGTGTCGGGTTAGTGTACAGGGACTCAGTGGACCGAAGGGCCTGTTTCCATGCTGTATCTCCAAACTAAAGTAAAGTCTAAAGGAGAAGGGATAGATTAGCAGATGGGTGGGCAAAGGCCAGAGATGGAAAGGAGACAAAAGGTGAAGTAAGAACAAGTGGGGGGAAATGTGAAGCCAGAGGATAGGATTTATGTGGAAGAGAATGGGAGAGGGGGAAGAGGGGTAAGGGGGTGGAAGGAGGGAGTGGGATACTGGGAGAAATGGGTGCACATTAAGGTGGGGTACAGGGAAGAGAGGGGGGAGATTAAAGAGGTGAAACATGGATAGGTGACGTTTCGGGTCATGGCCTTTCTTGAGACTCAGAAGAAGGGTCCAGACCCAAAACGTCACCTATCCATGTTCTTCAGAGATGCTGCCTGACCCGCTGAGTTACTCCAGCACTTTGCGTTCTACACAAGATTCCAGCATCTGCAGTTCTTTGAGTCTATTTTCTCACATGCAAACACACACACACTGGGGGCAATTTACAGAGGGCCGATTAACTGCACGTCTTTGGGGCGTGGGAGGGAACCCGAGCACCCGGAGTAAACCCACGCGGTCTCAGGGAGAACGTACAAGCTCCACACACAGGCAGCACCCGAGTCAGGATCGAACCCGGTTCTCCGGTGCAGTGAGGTAGCGGCTCTACCCGCTGCGCCACTGTGCCGCACACAAACACTGTCATTTAAAAAATTACAGCGTGTCTGCTCTTCCACAAAATGCCAGAGGGATGATGCAGACATACAAAAAGCTTACCAGCCAGCGGCATGAATGTTAATTGGTCCAACTTCAAGTAACTCTTGCATCCCCTGCCCCACCCTAGTCGTTGTACTAGTTTCACTGTTGTCCTGTTGAGTTTCACCGTCAGTATCGCTCGTTATCACCCAACAATGGACCATTGTGAGCTCCACCTTTCCTTGCTCATTGTTGCTTTTTGCAAATCTTTCATTCATTGCTCTACAGGTGTGCACCGTCTATATCTCTCCTTTCTCTCTCCCCCGACTCTCGACCCACCTGCCTGCGTTTGGCCCATGTCCCTCCAAACCTGTCCTATCCATGTACCTGTCCAAATGTTTCTTAACCGTTGCGATAGTCCCTGCCTCAACTACCTCCTCCGGCAGCTCGTTCCAGACACCCACCACCCTTTGTGTGAAAAAGTCACACCTGCGGTTCCTGTTAGAAGTATATAAAATGATGAGAGGCATAGATAAGGTATAGACAGAACCTTTTTTTCACAGGGTGGCGCAGCGGTAGAGTTGCTGCTTTACAGCGAATGCAGCGCCGAAGACCCGGGTTCGCTCCTGACTATGGGTGCTGTCTGTACGGAGTTTGCACGTTCTCCCCGTGACCTGCGTGGGTTTTCTCCGCGATCTTCAGCTTCCTCCCACACTCCAAAGACGTACAGGTTTGTAGGTCAATTGGCTTGGTGCATGTGTAAATTGTCCCCAGTGTGTGTGTGTGTAGGGTAGTGTTAGTGTGCGGGGATCGCTGGTCAGCATGGACCCGGTGGGCCGAAGGGCCTGTGTCCACGCTGTATCTCTGAACTAAACTAAATTAGTGGTGGGGAGCTGGGAGGGAGACAGTTTAAAGGAGATGTGCGGGGCAGGTCCTTTTTACACAGAGGGTGGTGGGTGCCTGGAACGCGCTGCCAGGGGTGGTGGTGGAGGCAGATATGATAGTGGTGTTTAAGATGCTTTTGGATAGACACATGGATATGCAGGGAATGGAGGGATATGGATCATGTGCAGGCAGAGGGGATTAGTTTCATTTGACATCATGATCAAGCACAGGCATTGTGGGCCGAAGGGCTCATTCCTGTGCTGTAAGGTCATAAGCGATAGGAGTGGAATTAGGCCATTCGGCCCATCAAGTCTACCCCGCCATTCAATCATGGCAGATCTATCTCTCTCTCCCAACCCCATTCTCCTGCCTTCTCCACATAACCTCTGACACCCGTACTAGAATCTATCTATCTCTGCCTTAAAAATATCCATTGACACGGCCTCCACAGCCGTCTGTGGCAATGAATTCCACAGATTCACCAACCCCTGACAAAATAAATTCCTCCTCATCTTTCTAAAGGAACGTCCTTTAATTCTGAAGCTGTGCCCTCTGGTCCTAGACTCTCCCACTAGTGGAAACATCCTCTCCACATCTTTACTGTCCTATATTCTATGTTGTAGTTAGTTTGTTGGGAACTGGCGGTGATTGTGATTTTTAACTGTGAACGTGGCGCTCTGTATCAGTGACAGACACAACATTGTGGGTTTAGTAACTGCGTCACATCTTGTGGTTCAGTTCCGTTCACGGTCTTGTCTGAACCTGTCTGGTCTCGGGATGGATTCACTCCAAAGTTGGAACACACGGCAGCTCAGCAAGGAACCTCCGCACACCTCCCGATTCAGGGACAGTTTCTTCCCATCTGTTTTCAGGCAACTCAATCATCCTATCACCAACTACAGAGCAGTCCTGAACTACTATCGACCTCATTGGTGACCCTCGGACTATCCTTGATCGGACTTTGCTGGCTTTATCTTGCACTAAACGTTATTCCCTTTATCCTGTATCTGTACACTGTGGACGGCTCGATTGTAACCACATACAGTGTTTCTGCTAACTGGATAGCACGCAACAAAAGCTTTTCACTGGACGTGACACGTAACAATACGCTAAACTAGACTAAAACTAAGAAACAGGCCCTTCGGCCCACAATGTCCATGCTGAACATGATGCTAATAAAATTAACCTCCTCTGTCTGCCCGTGAACCATATCCCTCCATTCCCTCCATCTCTGTGTGTCTATCCAAAAAGCCTCTTAAACACCACTATCATATCTGCCTCCACCATCACCCCTGGCAGCGGGTTCCAGGCACCCACCACCCTCTGTGTAAAAAACTTGCCCGCACATCTCCTTTAAGCTTTACCCCTCTCACCTTAATGCTTTGTCCTCTAGTATTAGATTGTTTCCATCCTTGGAAGTGGGTTCAGACTGACTATTGATGCTTCTCATAATGCTATAGACCTCTATCAGGTCTCACCTATATCTCCAGCGTTCCAGAGAAAACAATCCAAGTCTGTCTGACCTCTACCCTGTAGCTAATACTCTCCAATCCAGGCATCATCCTGGTAAACCTCCTCTGCACCCTCTCCAAAGCCCCCACATCCTTCCTGTAATGGGGGCGACCAGAACTGCACACAATACTACAAATGCAGCCTGACCAACGTCCTGTAGACCTGCATCGTGACTTCCTGACTCTTGTACTCAACGCCCCGACCGATGAAGGCAAGATATCTGCTTGTGTCAACGAACCGTGTACCCTAAGTCTCCGATCTACACCATTCCTCAAGGATCTATCATTCGCTGCATATTTCATGTCCTCATTTAACCTTTGGGTGGTCACGGTGGCGCAGCGGTAGAGTTGCTGCCTTACGGCGCTTGCAGCGCCGGAGACCCGGGTTCAATCCCGACTACGGGTGCTGTCTGTATGGAGTTTGCACGTTCTCCCCGTGACCTGTGTGGGTTCTCGCCTTCATCAAAAGAGGATTTCAGTATAGGAGTAAAGAGGTTCTTCTGCAGCTGTACAGGGCTCTGGTAAGACCACATCTGAGTATTGTGTACAGGTTTGGTCTCCTAATTTGAGGAAGGACATCCTTGTGATTGAGGCAGTGCAGCGTAGGTTCACGAGATTGATCCCTGGGATGGCGGGACTGGCACATGAGGAAAGATTGAAAAGACTAGGCTTGGATTCACTGGAGTTTAGGAGGATGAGGGGGAATCTTAGAGAAACATATAAAATTATAAAAGGACTGGACAAGCTAGATGCAGGAAAAATGTTTCCAATGTTGGGCGAGTCCAGAATCAGGGGCCACACTTAGAATAAAGGGGAGGCCATTTAAGACTGAGGTGAGAAAAAAACCTTTCTACCCAGAGAGTTGTGAATTTATGGAATTCCCTGCCACAGAGGGCATTGGAGGCCAAATCACTAGATGGATTTAAGAGAGAGTTAGATAGAGCTCTAGGGGCTAGTGGAATCAAGGGATATGGGGAGAAGGCAGGCACGGGTTATTGATTGGGGCCGATCAGCCATGATCACAATGAATGGCGGTGCTGGCTCGAAGGGTCGAATGCCCTCCTCCTGCTCCTATTTTCTATGTTTCTATGTCTCTCCGGTTTCCTCCCATACTCCAGAGATGTACAAGTTTGTAGGCTAATTGGCTTGGTGTGTGTGTAAATTGTTCCGAGTAGTAGGATCGTTGGTCTGTGTGGACTCGGTGGGCCGAAGGGCCTGTTTTCCGCGCTGTATCTTTAAACTAAACTGAACTAAACCTAATGGGTCACCTCACGTTTACCTACGTTCGAACTGTATCTGCCATTCCTTTGCCCACTTTCCCATTTGCTCCTATTGTAACCTCAGAGAACCATGTCCGCTGTCCAATGCACCACCAACTTTGGTGTCACCTACAAAATTAGATTTAACATTAGGTTGAAGTTTATTATTGTCATGTGTATAGTGAGATGGTTTCGTTTTGCACGTTATCCAAACATATCAGATAATACTATATATAAAAACAACCAAGTCAAACTCCAGTCCAATAGGTAGAGCAAAGGGGAAGATACAGAGTGCAGAATATAGTTCTCCGACACCCGCACTAATCAAGAGTCTATTTATCTCTGCCTTAAAAATATCCATTGACACGGCCTCCACAGCCGTCTGTGGCAATGAATTCCACAGATTCACCACCCCTGACGAAAGAAATTCCTCCTCATCTCCTTTCTAAAGGCACGCCCTTTAATTCTGAAGCTGTGGCCTCTGGTCCTAGACTCTCCCACTAGTGGAAACATCCTCTCCACATCCTGTACTGTCCTATATTCTATGTTGTAGTTAGTTTGTTGGGAGCTGGCGGTGATTGTGATTTTTAACTGTGAACGTGGCGTTCTGTATCAGTGACAGACACAACATTGTGGGTTTAGTAACTGCGTCACATCTTGTGGTTCAGTTCCATTCACGGTCTTGCCAGAACCTGTCTGGCCTCAGGATGGATCCACACCAAAGTTGGAACACACGGCAGCTCAGCAAGGAACCTCCGCACACCTTCCGATTCAGGGACAGTTTCTTCCCATCTGTTTTCAGGCAACTGAACCATCCTATCACCAACTACAGGGCAGTCCTGAACTACTATCGACCTCATTGGTGACCCTCGGACTATCCTTGATCGGACTTTGCTGGACCTTGCACTAAACGTTATTAGTAAGATTAAACGAGAACTTACCAGATTGAAGTTTGATCTTGATTTTATGAGGAGTTACGATGAGCGATTACGTGATGAAGGCCGTCATCCCACTTGGCGCATCATACTTCAAAGCAGCGGTGTGGAATCACAGAAACTAGTTGACCATGAACATAGTAAGATTTTTAGAACTGGAATTACCAATATGACCTTGATAGTATGAGGGTGGGAGCGGTGGGCACGTAATCGCTCATCGTAACTCCTCATAAAATCAAGATCAAACTTCAAACTGGTAAGTTCTCGTTTAATCTTACTATTTTACTTCGGAGTCATGTGAGTGACTACGTGAAGATTTCAAAGCTCTGTGATTTCACGCCGGAACCAAATCCATGCGTAACACACTGCATGAAGTGACCATGGATGAGTGAAAAAAGATTCATGCATTCAGACATGACTTGGTTTCTTATGCTGATGCTTAATCATCCAATGAAAATAATAGCGACCCCTTTCATGCAAAGGAAACAATTAACAAAATGGAGTTAGCAAATACCCCCGATTTGGCAACGGTTGTATTAAAAATTGGTAAAGTGTGTTTGTTTGACCATCCTGCAGCTGCTAGGATGTGGGCCAAGCAAATGTACATAAACCTTATCAGCTGATGTGGTAGCAGCCCTGGTGGAGGGTGTGTTAAAATATTAGTATTGACTCCTGCATTTGCCAAACTCCCGTTTTCCACCTGAAGATGGTAGAACTACTTATGAAATTTATATATATATATATATATATATATATATTTATTGTGAATGTGAATGTGAATGTGTGACCACACATTCCCAAAGGTCCATCAAGTATGCCATGAAACTATTTGTACCTCACGCCTAGTTAACTCTATTGAGAGCTGGCTTGGGATAAGGATGTAGCTGGAGCCCCTGCTGAAGTAATGTTAACATTACGTCATGTCCCATACTCTCAAGTTACTGGGCCTGGGAGAACTTGTGTTAAGATATCCTATATAATTCTGGATATCAGAGGGTGAGGCCCGACAGAGTGGGTTCCACTTGCTGCAGCAAATATGATGAGAAGCACGTTTGCATCGTGTAATGGCACTGTAAACTGAGTATTGTCAAAGACTCATAAGAAATGAACTCTAGGACATCAGTGTTTCGTGCTGTATAGTGTGCATGTAACAGGTGTATTCAGCTAAAACCGTTTCCCATCTGCTGAATTGGAGATGTCCTGCCTCCTTTTGGTGCTATCCTGCAGTGAGCACTCCACGGATTTGTCCGACAACCCGCGGCGCAGGAAATCGTCTCGGTGTCTTCAAGTCAATGACGATGTATCATGCAGACACTGGTCTCCCGAGTCACAGACTGTACCAGCAAGTTTTATGCTTTGAATTACCATATAAGTTCTGTACAATTCCCAATATTAGCGGGAACCATGGCTGCATATGTCAGTCAGGCAGATTTAGGCCTGAAGCGGTGTCTTGCTGGATAAATTGCAAAACCCCACTGATGAGGCAGAATGGAGAAAACACACATGAAATAATTCCTCCACCAAGTGGCGATAATGTATCTTTTGCCACTGTATGCCACATGATTTGCAGCTGGTAAACAAGCCTGTATGTAAATATATTGATATTCAATGTTCCATCGAGCCCAAAGGCCCCTGATGCGGGTTCCTTTTCTCTCCTTGATTGGGAGTTGGACTGGTAGGAAGTGTGGATTCCATGTTTCTCCTGACC
The DNA here is from genome assembly GCF_028641065.1 of Leucoraja erinaceus. Taxonomy (NCBI): domain Eukaryota; kingdom Metazoa; phylum Chordata; class Chondrichthyes; order Rajiformes; family Rajidae; genus Leucoraja; species Leucoraja erinaceus. Next base: position 12,013,207 of record NC_073379.1, read on the forward strand.
TCTGCTTGGGTCTTGGTCTGAAAACCTTATCATACTGAGCCTGCCTTGTCGGACAATTCTGGCCATAATTCTGAGTCTGCCTTGAAAGACGATTCTGATCATATTTCCGTGCCCAGCTTTCAAGCTACCACCGGCTTCAGTGAACTGCTTACCCCCTATGGAGGTGTGGGGTGTGTTGTCGCCTACTGATGAAGTTTGCTTGTCGTTGGTACCTCGATTGGTCCGACAGCTTTTGCTTCCTTCTTCTGCTCTTAACTGAAGAGAGGATTCGGCGGCTGGTTTCTCCAAAGTCACCCTGATAGCGCTGTTCCCTTGCCGGTACTTGTAGCGTGAGAACTCTGGCCTCTTCCGGGTATTCTGCCAACCGCTGGAGACCAACTCTTCTGGCAGCAAACCCTTTGTTTGCAAGTACTCTTGAGGCCATGTGCATGTCCTTCAGTATGTTCATACTTTAAATTTGAGATCAGTTACCTACTGATCACTCGCACTCCCCTCCACTGAGAGTGAGATTTGTAGGCAGCCCTGAAAAACAGGTCTGCTGCAGGCCCAGTGGCGTAGCGTGGGGGGGGGGGGGGGGGGGGGGGGCAGGGGGATAGGGGGGGGGGTGGGCGGTTGCCCCGGGGGCTAAATTTTTAGGGGCGCAAAAAAATTGTTGGATAAAAATTTTTAATAAAATTAAGAGGCCCGGGGAGCCGTTGGAGCGAGGAGGGGTTACCTGGAGCTGTGAGTATAAAAACAGCGCGGGCCAGGCCACCGCTGCCGCCGCCCCAGCTCCGAGGCCAGGCCGCCACCGCTGCCGCCGCCCCCGCTCCGAGTTCTGGTCGCCGCTGCCACTGTCCCAGCGCCCCCCCCCCCCCCCCCCCAGGCCCGCTAATGAGGGATGCGCAAAACTTTAAACTCACCCCCCGGGCGCTCAAAACTCAACCTACTGCGCAGGCCCCACTAACTGACATGGCCCCTCCAGCGGACCTATATCAGGTTCTTGCTTTGGGTCAGACTGAAACTGACCGTGGATGCTCCTCTCCTCAGAGCAGGAGACATTTGTGCAGCTCTGAAACAGGTGCCGCTGCCTGCGGGTTCTCCATAATACCCGGGCTGATAACTCCCTCCTTTAGAGTATATCATTGTGGAGTACCTCTCCATCAGGTGCTCCATGTGGGTTTTGAACGTTTAAACACGTTACCCATGAAGGAGGTTATCCTCTCCATCCGGAATCCTCCTGGCCCGGCTTGTTTGCGGGCTTTCTCCTTGCACTCCCTTCCTCAGAGCGAGAGATCAAATTGTGGCTAACCCTCCAATTGGGTTTGCCTAGGTACTCTTGACCCGTTGTGCTTTTAATGAATGGGCCTCTTCCCTACACTCCCCTCCGCAGAGAGGAGATATAATTTAATGACTAACCATCCAAACGGGTTTGCCTAGGGACTTCTGGCCCGTGTGTTTCAATGTATGGGCCTCTTCCCTGCACTCCCCTCCGCATTGAGGGAGATACAATTTTCCTGACCAACCTTTAAAGGCTGTCTAGGTGCTGTCGGCATCAGTCCGACGCTGCTGGCTCCATTGCCCGCGATTCGTGAGGCGGATTTTGACCGCCACCCGCTACTCACACTGCCGGCGGTCTCTGTAGCGGGTCCCGCTCCATTGCAGGGTATCCCCGAGCTCATGACCGGGATTCCCTATCCGTGACTAGGGGTTCCCGCGGTCCATAGAGGTTTACCCGCGGCCCGTCCGGACTTCGCCCCCAATCCAGCAGGCAAATTCTGAAAATGAGTTTCCTGCAAAACAAAAGCAATTCCAGAGGTAAGTTTAGTAAACTTACCTTGTTGGTTTAAAACTTACCGCTGGACAGCGCGAATGCTGCCGCCAGTCGGCTGGTAGTTTGCGCAAAGCGAGTCAACGTAACGATGCACCGTGGGATGACGGCCTTCTTCGCGTAGTCACTCACGGGACTCCAAAGTAAATTCCCTTTATCCTGTATCTGTACACTGTGGACGGCTCGATTGTAATCATGTATAGTCTTTCTGCTGACTGGATAGCACGCAACAAAGTGGCTAAAGGGATCAGGGGGTATGGAGAGAAGGCAGGTACAGGATACTGAGTTGGATGATCAGCCATGATCATATTGAATGGCAGTGCAGGCTCGAAGGGCCGAATGGCCTACTCCTGCACCTATTTACTATGTTTCTATGTTTCGATGTTTCTATGTCTATCTCCGGTTTCCTCCCATACTCCAGAGATGTACAAGTTTGTAGGCTAATTGGCTTGGTGTGTGTGTAAATTGTTCCGAGTAGTAGGATCGTTGGTCTGTGTGGACTTGGTGGGCCGAAGGGCCTGTTTTCCGCGCTGTATCTTTAAACTAAACTGAACTAAACCTAATGGGTCACCTTACGTTTACCTACGTTCGAACTGTATCTGCCATTCCTTTGCCCACTTTCCCATTTGCTCCTATTGTAACCTCAGAGAACCATGTCCGCTGTCCAATGCACCACCAACTTTGGTGTCACCTACAAAATTAGATTTAACTTTAGGTTGAAGTTTATTATTGTCATGTGTATAGTGAGATGGTTTCGTTTTGCATGCTATCCAAACATATCAGATAATACTATATATAAAAACTATCAAGTCAAACTCCAGTACAATAGGTAGAGCAAAGGGGAAGATACAGAGTGCAGAATATAGTTCTCAGCATTGTAGCGCATCAGTTCCAGAGACAAAGTCCAATGTCCGCAATGGGGTAGAGGTGAATCGGACAGCACCCTAGCTTATGGAAGGAGCGTTCAGAAGCCTGATAACAGAGGGGAAGAAGCTGTTCCTGAGTCTGGTGGTGCGCGCTTTCAAGCTTCTGCACCTTCTGCTGGACGGGAGCGGGGAGAAGAAGGAATGGCCGGGGTGGGACAGGGACAAGTCTGTGATTATGTTGGCTGCTTTCCCGAGGCAGCGTGAAGTGTAGATGGAGTCGATGGTGGGGAGTGTGGTCTGTGTGATGGACTGGGCTACATCTACAATGGTGGGGAGTGTGGTCTGTGTGATGGACTGGGTTACATCTACAATGGTGGGGAGTGTGGACTGTGTGATGGACTGGGCTACATCTACAACTGTGTGATTTCTTGCGGCCTTGGGCACAGCTGTTCCCAAACCAAGCTGTGATGTAACCCAACAGTGTGCTCTCTACGGGGCAGCTGTAGATGTTTGTAAGAGGCACTGGAGACACGGGGAATTTCCTCAATCTCCTCAGGAAGTACCGAGGGGAGACAGGGAACATTGTGGTGACCGTTGATCCCAGCTCTGGGAGATGAGGAGGTCCATAGAAGCTTCTAAAGGATCATAGAGAGTTATAGAGACATGGAGTGATACAGCATGTAAACAGGCCCTTGAGCCCAACTTACCCACACCGACCAACATGCCCCATCTACACTAGTCCCACCTGCCTGCGTTTGGCACATTAAGGCCCTGTCCCACTTACGTGTCGTTGGCACGCGTTGAGGCGCACGGGCATCGTGTGGCCGTGCGGGGCCGGTGCCACTGAGGAGTGCGGAGGGGTCTGTAGTTGTGCGCGACATCGCGCGGGGCCCCGACATTTCATAGTGAATGAAATCTTCGCTCGCCAACGGCCTGTCGTGTAACTGACGGCCAAAGTGGGACAGGCTCAAGACCCTGGCTCGACGCAACGTCTCACCTTCAACAGCAGCAGAAGCAGGCAAACGATCGGCGAACTCAGCCTGGGGCTCACGGCCGTTGCGGACCGGATCCGCCCCCATTTCTACTCCCAGAGCGGGGCCAAGAAAATTGAAGATGGACACAAAATGCAGGAGTAACTCAGCAGGACCGGCAGCATCTCTGGAGAGAAGGAATGGGTGACGTTTCGGGTCAAGACCCTTCTTTTCAGACTGAAGAAGAGTCTCGACCCAAAACGTCACCCATTGCTTCTCTCCAGAGATGCTGCCGGTCCCGCCAAGTTCCTCCAGCTATGTGTCCATCTTCAAATGACATCACGCACTCCAGACGGCTGTGCGGACGCACGTAAACGCGCCCGACATTCGCGGGACCGTCGCGGCTCAACACGACCACGAGGTCGTGTAATTAGCGTGCCAAGGACACGTAAGTGGGACAGGCCCTTAACTCATCTAAACCTGGCCTATCCATGTACCTGTACAAATGTCACTTAAACCTCGTTATAGCCCTGCCTCAACTACCTCCTCTGGCAACTCGTTCCTTACATCCACCACCCTCTGTGTGAAAAACTCGGGTTCCCATTACATCTTTCCCCACTCACCTGACCCCTATGTCCTCTGGTTCTCGATTCCCCAGCCCTGGGCAAGAGACTGTGTGCGTTTACCCGACACATTCCTCTCATGAGATCTATCTGATCATTCCCTCAGCCTCGGGCGCTCCAAGTAGGTATGTTACAAAACCTACCTGAATCGTGGCTGAGCATCTGCCCTACCCCGTGTCCGCGATTTTGGCGCTGTTTAGAGGGGGCGGGTTTAAAACGCGATTTTTACTAGGCTGTTCCAATCGAAAATGTTCAGCCTACTAAATCATTAACGGAAAATCGCTGAAAGACCCCGTCGCAAAAGGTATTATTAGTTTTTATGGCCTTGTATAATATTTATAGTAGTTTAAAAATCACTCTCTCACTCCGCAACCTCTCTCAGCCCCAGGGTTTTATAAAGCAAACAATTAAAGGTATGTACCTTATTTTTACATTAAATGGGGCTTCTTAAGAACCCTGTCTTTAAAGTTTTCTATAGCGAGTAGCTCATTTTGGGCTCTTTATATCCCGCAGTATTTTTCTGGGCACTTGAGGGCACAAATCCAGCGCAATGTGAACGTTCTAAACCAGCGCGTTCACAGGATCCCACTAGAAAGCCGATTTAAATTGATTTTAATTTACAACAAATGAACACTAAATTCCTTCCATTTGGCCTATAAATTGATGTAAATGAGATTTTAAAATCATGTTTTATTGTGAATTATTTGTGAATATTATTTGGACACTTGGGCTATTTAAAAATGTTAATCATTTATTAAGAAATGGATAGATGTTTAGAGCCAGTAATTGAAGTTTGAAATTAGCTACAATTGGGTAACTAACTAATTATATGCTTTAATTTCAGGTCATCCAAGTAAGATTATTTTATATTTGTTTCAGAATGCTTCAATCTATTATAACTGAAAATTTCATTCAGTTCTCTTAATTTTTAAGAAGGTTATGGGTTTTTGACTGTCCACGATCACAGCTTTTTTGTTATGTCCATAGAAAATCAATAGGGAACAAGATGCTAATTTCCGAGTATGAAAATGGCCATAACATTTTTATTACTTGAGATATGAAAGTGAATTAGGTGTCAATTAAACTTATTGTTATGCTTTATCTGATGGGATAAATTGCAGACTTGATTTTTTTAAATCTCAAAATTTTGTAACATTGCTACTCCAAGCAATAAAGTCACAGCCGGCCCAAGCCTCTCCCTGTAGCTCACGTTTTGGCAATATAATCGTAAATCTTTCCTGGACCCATTCCAGCTTGAACAAAAAGTGCTGTTTACAAAACACAAAGAGGGTGATTCAGCTCACCTATAGGAAGGTGATGGAAAACTTCAGCAGAAAGGGAATGTGTGGGGGTGGGGGTGACAATAGCACAACGTGACAGCTAATATGATACTCTCTCTCTCTCTCTCTCTCTCTCTCTCTCTCCCCTTCTCTCTTTCTCCCTCTCCCTTTCTCTCTTCCTCTCTCCCCCCTCATTCTCTCTCTCTCTCCCTCTCATTCTGTCTCTCTCTCTCTCTCTCTCCCTCCCCCTCTCATTCTGTCTCTCTCTCTCTCTCTCCCTCCCCCTCTCATTCTGTATGTCTCTCTCTCTCTCCCTCATTCTGTCTCTCTCTCCCTCATTCTGTCTCTCTCTCCCCCACTTTCCCCCCTCCCTCTCTCCCACTCTCTCCTTCTCTCCCCCCCTCTCTCCTCTCTCATCTCTTTCTCTCTCTCCCCCTCTCTCTCCCACTCTCTCTCTCTCTCTCTCCTCTCTCTCTCCCACTCTCTCTCTCTCCCTCTCTCTCTCCCTCTCTCTCTCTCCCTCTCTCACTCTCTCTCTCTCTCTCCTCTCTCTCTCTCTCTCTCTCTCTCCCTCTCTCTCTCTCTCTCCCTCTCTCTCTCTCTCTCTCTCTCTCTCTCTCTCTCTCTCTCTCTCTCTCTCCCCCACTCTCTCTCCCTTCTCTCTCTCTCTCTCTCTCTCTCCCCTCTCTCTCTCTCCCCTCCCTCTCACCCTCTCATTCTCTCCTCTCTCTCTCCCTCTCTCTCTCCCACTCTCTCCCTTTCTCTCTCTCTCTCTCCCCTCCTCCTCTCTCTCTCTCTCTCCCCCTCTCATTCTCTCTCTCTCCCCCTCTCCTCTCTCTCTCTCTCTCTCTCTCTCTCCTCCCTCTCTCCCTCTCTCCCTCTCCATCTCTCTTCCTCTCTCTTTTTCGCTCTCACTCTCTCTTCCCCCTCCTTCTCTCAATTCAATTTAATTTTCAATTCAATTTAAAAACTTTATTGGCATGATAAAAAAACATTGTTATATTGCCAAAGTATAAAACATGACATACATATTTAAGATGCATAAGTATAAATACAAGTATACAGTGCATGGATAGATATGTCCCTGTACATAAACTCGCAATAGGCCGATAGCCCTTTATTGATTGCTGCAGGTTCTTGTAGCTGTAAGCAGTACAACACAATAGCAAGTTTAGCAATTCAATATTAATTTCTTAGTGTCAGTTAATGTCAATTAGTGTGTGCGAATATATGTGCATGTTGGTCATTCACCCTCCATCCCTCACTCTCTCTCTCTCTCTCTCCCTCTCTCTCTCTCTCTCACTTTCTCTCCACTCCGCCCTCTCTCTCTCTCTCTCTCTCTCTATCTCGCTCCCTCCCTCTCACCTGTTTGACGTGTTTGCCTGTTATCGTTTGCTGGCTGATGTCGTAACATTGAGTCATGATGTGTGTGGGAGATAAGCCAACTTTCCCTCGCATTTTTCCATGTAATTCCACTGCCATTAACTCGGGATTACACAAGGGATTCCAAAGAACACTTCAAAACCCACGCTGAAGGGAGATTGATGTACGTGTGGATACACACGCACACAATAAACCCTCATTAGTTTACTTTAGCGATTAGTTAAGTAAGTACGTTTATTGGCCAAGTATTCACATACAAGGAATTTGCCTTGGTGCTCCGCCCAAGACAGAGCCTTTTACCCAGAGCAGGGGAATCGATGACCAGAGGACGTAGGTTGAAGATGAGAGGGGAAAGATTTAATGGGAATCTGAGGGGTGACTTTTTCACACAAATGGCGGTGGGTGCAAGGAACGAGCTGCCAGAGGAGGTAGTTGAGGCTGGGACTATCCCAACATTTAAAAGACACTTGGACAGGTACAGTACATGGATCGGACAGGTTTAGAGGGATATGGGCCAAATGTGGGCAGGTGGGACTAGCATTGGGGCATGTTGGTTGGCATGGGGCATATTGGACTGTAGGGCCTGTCCCACTTACGCCACTTTTCCGGCGACTGCCGGCACCCGTCATAGGTCGCCGAAAATGTTCAACATGTTGAAAATCCAGCGGCGAGCAGAAAGACGCTACGACTCTTTGGGCGGCATGTTCGCGGGGCGAAGCCTGTACGGTCGTGAGTAGTCGCGCACAGAGTCGCACCGTGTTCTGGTCGCCGCTGGTTTCCATGCTGTATGACTGTGACTCTGAGCATACATACCTCTGTCTCTGCTTGCGTTGCCACTTTCACGGAGTTACGCACCAGGACTCCGAGATCCCTCTGTAGATCATCAGACATCCACCTGCAGTGACTCTGGCACCTTGTCCGTAGACTGAGGCCCTTCAGCCCGTTTCATCCATGCTGGCCAAGATGCTCCAACTAAGTTAGTTCCATTTCCCAGCCCTTGCCCTGTATTCCCAATCCATGCCCATCGCAAACCAGCCTCCACTGGCAGCTCGTTCCATGTGCCCAACTTCCAGATTTCCTAAGTGACAAACCTTTCCCCCTTCACCTTAAACCTATGTCCTCTGCTTGTTGATACTGTGAGCATTGAGAAATATATTTTGGCAAATAATAAAATGTCCTGATTTTGTCCAATTAACAGCTGACAATTATCCCATTCCTTAGCTTGCATCTGAGTAAAATTTATTTCAAAACGCATTGATAGTTTACGATTATTTAAATGGTAAATGTAGCTTCAGAAGCGTTTTCATTTTGCATGTTAAAACCCACCTGAGAACCATGGGCGATTTTGCAATTTTACTAACGGATTTTTCACTTTTAAAATTTTTATATAACAAATGAATAAAGATAAAAAAGTCAATAATGCCTTACTTTTGATGAAATGCAGCGAGCAAACGCGATAATTCCCGATATTTTCTATCTTTATATCTCCACGGCAAATGTCCGCTGACCACTTCCGCTGTTGTTGCCCCTTCAGCTCCCTCTTGAATTTACCTTTGTTTTTATCTATCTTCTGGACTGTAAAGTTAGGTAGCTGTGCCTCACGGTCACCCCGACTGGCACAGTAATTTACAGCTCAAAAACTGGCAGTTTTCACGGTTTTTAACGGGTGTGAAAGTGCGTGTTTTCAGCATCAATACCGTGTACTGGAAGTGACGCTTGTACTCCAGTTAAATTTTGCGGTCACGTGGGTGAGGATCTATGATCCAGTGACCTTGCGTGAAATCACCCTATAGTACACAATGGTACACGTGACAATAAACTAAACTAAACTAAACTAAACTAAACTAAACAGAGTTTCCAGCTGACTTACCCTTAATCCAGGCCTCTTGTTTCCAGTGTGCGAGGAATTGTATCCGGTTGAATTATTTGGTTTCTGGTTGAATTAATGCATATTAAAGATAGACACAAAATGCTTTCACAGAGTGCTGGAGTAACTCAGCGGGTCAGGCAGCATCTCTGGAGAATGTGGATAGATGACGTTTCTGGTCGAGACCTTTCTTCAGACTAATTGTAGAAGGGGGGGTGTGTCCATCTTCAGTGTAAACCAGCATCTGCAGCTGCTTCCTACATGGTGTGAATATTGGATTCTCCAATTTTGAGTACTGTCTTACAACTCTCTCACCCCCCCCCCCCCCCTATTATCTCCACCCCCCCCCCCCCCCCCGTGCCCCACCTAGATGCACCGATTTCTCCCCCTCACACCTACATTCCTTCCTCTAACTTCACAATTCGTAACTCTTCAATGTTTTTGTCTCGCACTTTCTGGGTTTTTTTCTCATCTGGAAAGAAGGAACTGCAGATGCTGGTTAATACATGAAAGGACACAGAGTGCTGGAGTAACTCAGCGGGTCAGGCAGCATCTCTGGAGAACATGGATAGGTGACGTTTCACACTTGCTCCTCCTCCAACCTCATCTACTGCATCCGCTGTTCCAGGTGTGGACTCCTGTATATCGGTGAGACCAAGCGATCGTTTTGCTGAACGCCTCCGCTCAGTCCACCTACACCTAGCTGATCTCCTAGTTGTCAACACTTTAACTCCCCCTCCCATTCCCACACTGACCTTTCTTTCCTGGGCCTCCTCCACTGTCAGAGTGAGGCCCAGCGCAAATTGGAGGAACAGCATCTCATATTTCGCCTGGGTAGTTTACACCCCAGCGGCATGAACATTGACTTCTCTAACTTCAAGTAACCCTTGCTTTCCCTCTCTCTCCATCCCTCCCCCTTCCTAATTCTCCGACCAGTCTGACTGTCCCCTTGTTTAAATTTTATCTCTGTTTGCTTCACTGTCACCTTCTCCTAGCTAACAATGATCTGATCTACATTTTCCTTGAACCTCATCCCCTTTGATGTCTTGTTTTCACACCTTACACCTCCTTATCTCTGTATCGCCTTTTCTCCTGATCCCTGCACACTAACACTACCCTACACACACGAGGGATGATCTTACATTGATACCAAGCCAATTAAGCTACAATCCTGCACGTCTTTAGAGTGCGGGAGGAAACCAAAGATCTTGGAGGAAACCCAGACGTCACGGGAAGAACGTGCAAACTCCGTACAGACTGCAACCATAGTCTGGATGGAACCCAAGTCTCTGGCGCTGTACGGCAGCAGCTTTACCGCTGTACCACCGTGCCTGGATGAGAGGGTATTGGCGACAGTGGGAGGTTGGTCAAATTTGGATGTTTTTCTGCAGAACGCTGGAGACTAAGAGGTCACCTGACAAGTTTACAAATGCATGAAGCATAGATCGGGTGGACACTCAGATCTTTTCCCCCAGGGGGGAAATGGCAAAGACTAGAGGGTGCAGCTTTGAGGTGAGAGGGGCAAAGTTTAAAGGAGATGTGCGGGGCAGGATCTTTTTGCACAGAGGGTGGTGGGTGCCTGGAACGCGCTGCCAGGGGTGGAGGTGGAGGTAGATACGATAGTGGTGTTTAAGAGGCTTTTGGATAGGCACTTGGATATGCAGGGGATGGAGGGATATGGATCACGTGCAGGCAGAGGGGATTTGTTTCATTTGGCATCATGTTCGACACGGGCATTGTGGGCCGAAGGGCTCATTCCTGGTCTGTAAGGTCATAAGTGATAGGAGTGGAATTAGGCTATTCGGCCCATCGGGTCTACTCCACCATTCAATCATGGCTGATCTATCTCTCTCTCTCCTAATCCCATTCTCCTGCTTTCTCCCCATAACCCCTGACACCTGCACTAATCAAGAATCTATCTATGTCCGCCTTAAAAATGCCCAATGACTTGGCCTCCACGACCGTCTGTGGCAATGAATTCCACAGATTCACTACCCTCTCTGACTAAAGAAATGTCTCATCTCCTTCCGAAAGGTACGCCCTTTAAATGTGAAGTTGCGGCCTCTGTATCCTAGACTCTCCCACTAGTGGAAACATCCTGTCCACATCCTGTACTGTCCTATATTCTATGTTGTAGTTAGTCTGTTGGGAGCTGGCGGTGATTGTGATTTATGGATATGCAGGGAATGGAGGGATATGGATCACGTGCAGGCACAGGGGGTTAGTTTAAGTTGGTATCATGGTCGGCACGGACATTGTGGGCTGAAGGGCCTGTTCCTGTGCTGTACTGTCCTGCATTCTAGGTTGTATAGTAGTCAAAGGGCCCATATATCAGAGGTGTACATCTCTATCATTCTCTGAGTCATCATGGTTTCTTAATGCAAGATTTCCTCAATAAAGTTCTTAGAAATTTGACTCATAAAGATAAGTGAAGGTCAACAATTAATGTCAACATGTGAGTCATGTGGGGATTCCTGGCCAAATTCCAGGGTAAAGCCGGGCCAAGTCATATTTGGTTTAGTTTAGTTTAGAGATACGGAGTGGAAACAAGCCCTCCTGGCTCAGTGTGGCAGCAACTGTACCACTGCCACAACGGCCACACATTGCTTGAAGATAAATAAATCCACTCTGTATCTTAACTGAAAAATCAAATGTGTAGTAAATTGGTAGGAAGAAGAAGTGTTTTGTGAGCAAATAATGATGACATTGTGTGTGGGATAACAATAATGTACAATTATTGTATGTGTGAGTGTGTGTGTGTGTATGGGCAAGTGTGTGTGTGTGTGTGTGTATGGGCGAGTGTGTGTGAGTGTGTGTGTGTGTGTGTGCGTGAGTGAGTGTGTGCATGGGTAAGTGTGTGTGTGTGTGTGTGTGTGTGTGTGTGCGTGTGCTTGTGCGTGTGCTTGTGTGTGCATGGGCGAGTGTGTGTGTGTGTGAGTGTGTGTGTGTGAGTGTGTGTGTATGTGAGTGTGTGTGAGTGAGTGTGAGTGTGTGCATGGGTGAGTGTGTGTGTGTGTGAGTGTGAGTGTGTGCATCTGTGTGTGTGTGTGTGTGCATGGGTGAGTGTGTGTGTGTGTGTGTGTGAGTGAGTGTGTGCATGGGTGAGTGTGTGTGTGTGTGTGAGTGTGTGTGTGTGCATGGGTAAGTGTGTGTGTGTGTGCGGGTGGGTAAGTGTGTGTGAGTGAGTGTGTGTGTGTGTGTGCATGGGTGAGTGTGTGTGTGTGTGTGAGTGAGTGTGCATGGGTGAGTGTGTGTGTGAGTGTGTGTGTGTGTGCATGGGTAAGTGTGTGTGTGTGTGTGTGTATGGGTAAGTGTGTGTGTGTGTGTGTGTGCGTGTGCATGGGTAAGTGTGTGTGTGTGAGTGTGTGCGTGTGCGTATATGCGTGCGTGTGCGCATATGTGTGTGCGTGCGTGTGCACGTGTGCGTGCGTATGCGTGTGTGTATGGGTGTGCGTGTGTGTGTGCGTGTGTGCATGTGCGTGAGTGTGCGTGTGTGTGCGTGTGTCTGTGTGTGCGCGTGCGTGTGTGCGTGTGCGCGTGTGCGCGTGTGCGCGTGTTTGCATGTGTATGCGTATGCGTGCGCATGTGTGTGCATGTGCATGTGAATGTGTGTATTGAAGAGACAGAATTGGAAAGCTGCAAATTGTCAACAATCCATGTTCTCCAGAGATGAGAGGATCACCGTTTGAATCTCAGGAGTGTTGGACCAGCTGCTTCAACATCGTGGAGCTGTGGTTTGCAGAGCTTCCAGCCGCGGAGTCATGGGATCCCTTTGCCGGGGGCCGCCAGCGTGAATCTCCGCCCCGCGCGGCCGGTGGACTTCGGGAGCCACAGTCTCCGGTAACAAGTGGCTGATTCGGAGGTCCAAGCCGCTGAGGAATGTTCTCCCGTCCCGACGGAGTTCCATCTCCTGGCGAACGGGCCTGAACATCGGGCAACTACGGAGGGTTCGGGGAGGCCCTGACCACGGGTGAACAACAACAGAGGAGGACTGAACTATGGTGCCTTCCCTCACAGTGGGAAACTTTGATGCCGCTGTGTGGGGATATTTATGTTAAAGACTATCGTGTTCTGTGTTCTTTATTTTTATTCGTATATCTGTATGGTGACCACAAATGTACTGTACCAATTGGTGCATGTGACAATAAATGTCTCTTGTCTTGTCTTTCCCTCTCCCCTGACTCTCAGTCTGAAGAAGGGTCTCGACCCGAAACTTCACCCGCTCCTTCTCTCCAGAGATGCCGCCTGTCCCGCTGAGTTACTCCAGCATTGTGTGTCTGTATAACCTACAAACCCGTACATCTTTGGAGTCCTTGATGAGAGGACAATATTCTGGCCGGATGCACGTGGGCACACCGGGGACAATTTACACGTTACTCTGAGGAACTCTCAAATACTCAATTTACAAGTTATTGTTGAGTTACTCCAGCACTTTGCAGTTTATCTTCGGTGTAAACCAGCACTTGCAGTTCCTTCCAACACGATTCACTTCCGTGGAAGGAACTGCGCCACGGTGCACGGCGGTCATGCTGGCGCAGCGGTAGAGTTGCTGCCTTGCAGCGAAAGCAGCGCCGGAGACCCGGGTTCGATCCCGACCACGGGTGCTGTCTGAACGGAGTTTGCACGTTCTCCCCGTGATCTGCGTGAGTTTTCTCCGAGAGCTTCAGTTTCCTCCCACGTGCAGGGTTAATCAGCTTGGTAAATGTAAAAATAAAATAAAAATTGTCCCTAGGATCGGGTAGGTGTGTAGGATCGTGCAAGATCGTGGCGTGCAGGTGAATGTTGAAAGCTTCTGGATCGGATCCAAATCACTGCTGACTCATTGATGAGCTAGCGAGAGTTCAGAAGGAGGTTTGGGCATGAAGTGCTGAATGGAAGTTACACTGTTGGCTCCAGCCGCAACTGTGTGGGCGTGCCTCGGCAGCAGGTATAAGAGAGAGAGCAGGTACAAGGGAGAGAGAGTGAGAGACTCCAGAGACTCCACAGGCACCTGGCAGCAGAGATAACCTGAGCACCATGGACACCAAGTGGCTCGCACTGCTCCTCGCTCTCTCCGCCCTTCTCCACACCACCGCCGTCACAGGTAAACGCTCCAGGGACCCGGGTTCCATCCTGACTACGGGTGCTGTCTATGCGGAGTTTGCACGTTCTTCCCGTGACCGCGTGGGTTTTCTCTGGGTGCTCCAGGTTTTCTCCCACACTCCAAAGACGTGCGGGTTTGTAGGTTCATTAGCTTCAATTTTCAATTGTCCCTAGTGTGTGCAGAATAGTGTTCGTGTACACGGTGATCGTCGGTACGTAGTGTATGGGTGTGAGGTAGAATCTGGGGGAGAGGTGGCAGGAATGCGAGGAGAAGAAATGGGATGAATATACAAACCTTTGTGAGTGATAGATGGATACAGGTAACCTTTCAGACCGAAGGAGGGTCCCAACCTGAAACGTCACCTATCCATGTTCTCCAGAGATGCTGCCTGACCTGTTATGCTGCCTGACCCGCTGAGTTACTCCAGCACTCTGTGAAACGTCACCTATCCATGTTCTCCAGAGATGCTGCCTGACCCGCTGAGTTACTCCAGCACTCTGTGTCCTTTCACGTATTAACCAGCATCTGCAGTTCCTTCTTTCCAGATGAAAAAAAACAGAAAGTGCGAGACAAAATCATTGAAGAGTTATGACTTGTGAAGTTAGTGGAAGGAATGTAGGTGGGAGGGGGAGAAATCGGTGCATCTAGGTGGGGTGGGGGGGGGGGGGGAGATAATAGGGGGGGGGGGGGGGGGGGGTGAGAGAGTTGTAAGACAGTACTCAAAATTGGAGAATCCAATATTCACACCGTAGGAAGCAGCTGCAGATGCTGGTTTACACTGAAGATGGACACAAAAAAGCTTGCACTTTTTCCATCTAACTATGCCATAGCATTATATTCTGCTCTCAAGTGTATCAATCTTCCAGCCTACCTCATTGCAATCCTTGCACTTTATCTCTCTAACTACAATAATGTCTATTCTGCACTAGTATTCTGATCTTCCAACCTACGTCATTACAAATCTTGCACTTTTTCCCTCTCATGCTGCAGCACTATATTCTGCACTCAAGTAGCCCGATCTTCCAGCCTACCCCTTTGCAAACCGTGCACTATTCCCTCTCATGCTGCAGCACTATATTCCGCACTCAAGTGGCCTGTTCTTCCAGCCTACCCCTTTGCAAACTGTACATTTTTTCTCTCTAACTACAACTCCGTATCACAGTCAGAAACCTGATAACAGCAGGGAGGAAGCTGGTATATTCTTGTCGTTGCTCCAGCTTTTTGTGTCTGGCTTCGTGCTCATACCGTTGGGTTGTAAGAACGTGTCGAGCTTCTTGCCCAAGAATCTAACTCTTATTCTCCCATCTCCAGCCATGCCGACCAGTCACTTGATCAGCTGTTGCACGCAAGTGTCCAGTAAAGTGAATAAGAGGTTGCTGAGCAAAGTGAAACACTTCAAGATTCAGGACAACCAGATCTGTGACATCAAGGCCGTGATGTGAGTATCTGCTCCAAGATCCCCTGCTCCCTTCACGTGGCGGCACGGTGGCACAGCGGGTAGAGCCGCTGCCTCATGCCACCAGAGATCTGGGTTCCATCCTGACCACGTGTGCTGTCTGTACAGAGATTGTAAATTCTCCCCATGACCACGTGGGTTTTCTCCAGGTGCTCTGGTTTCCTCCCACACTGCAAAGACGTACAGGTTTGTAGGTTAATTGGTCTCGGTAAATTGTCTCCAGTCTGTAGGATAGACCTAGTGTTCCCTGGTCGGCACGCACTCTTTGGGCTGAAGGGCCTGTTTCAACGCTGTATTTCTAATCAAATCCAAATTGAGAAAAGAGACCAACTGGTCGGGGGGGGAGATAGAGGATTTATGGGAGCTGGGATATCGGTGAGACAGGCTTGGGATTACCCATGGAGCAGCCGAGTTTTAGCACGGAAGCAGGCCCTTCGGCCCACCGCAATCATCCATTTACACTAGTTCTATGTTGTCCACTCCCTCCACTCTAGAGATCCTCTTTAAAGGGCTAATTAACCTACAAACCCGCACGTCTTTGGGATGTGGGAGGAAACCAGAGCACCCAGAGGAAACCCACGCAGTCACTGGGAGAACATGCAAACTCCACACATCTCTGAACTAAACTGCACTTAGGGGAGTCACTAAGGGGAATTTAGGATGGCTGATGAATGTTCATGGGCGGTACGGTGGCACAGCGGTAGAGTTTCTGCCTTACAGAGGCAGAGTCCCTGGTCCGACCCTGACTATGGGCACTGTCTGTACGGAGTTTCTACCTTCTCCCAATGTGGGTTTTCTCCAGTTTCCTCCCACACTCCAAAGACATGCAGGTTTGTAGGTGAATTGGCTTCAGTAAATTGTCCCTAGTGCGTGTGGGATGAAACTAGTGTATGGGGATGGCTGGTCGGCACGGACTCAATAGACAATATACGCAGGAGTAGGCCATTCGGCCCTTCGAGCCGCCATTCGATGTGACCATCAATCAGTACCCCATTCCTGCCGTCTCCCCATATCCCCTGACTCCGTTATCTTTAAGAGCCCTATCTAGCCCTCTCTTGAAAGTATCCAGAGAACAGGACTCCACCGCCCTCTGAGGCAGAGAATTCCACAGACTCACAACTCTCTGTGTAAAAAAGTGTTCCCTCATCTCCATTCTAAATGGTTTACCCCTTATTCTTAAACTGCGGCCCCTGGTTCTGGACTCCCCCAACATCGGGAACATGTTTCCTGCCTCTAGCGCGTCCAAGCCCTTAATCCGGTAGAAAAGCGTGGGGTTGGGAGGGTGAAATGGTGTCTATGTCCTGACCTGTGAACTGTATCTCCACTGCTGCAGCCTGCACAAAGGTTCGCTAAGACTCTGTGTGGATTCAAACAACCAGCAGCTGAAGAAATGGATGTCCATAAACACCAAGAAACAGCTCTCCAGAGCTTGAGGCGACTCAGGGTGAAGCAAGGCATGGAGAGAGGACCATCAGCCATGCCAGGACTCTGCCGCAGTGGGATGATCTGTTCTGAGCTATGGTGGAACCGTAGCAATCCAATCATGAACTCAATGTCCGTTGTCATTAGAACATAGAGCAGTGCAGCACAGGGACAGGCCCTTGGGCCCACAACGTCCGTGCCGAACACTGGTGTCCTCTGCCTGCGCGTGATCCTTCCATATCCAGAGAACGTAGAAATGTACAGCAGGCCATTCGGCCCACAATGTCTGTGCTAAACATGATGCCAAGACCAACTCTTATCTGCCTGCACAGAATCCATATCCCTCCATATCCATGCACCTGTCTACAAGACTTTAAACACCACTATGGTATCTGCCTCCACCACCACCACCCCCGGCAGCACGTTCCAGGCACCCACCCTCTGTAAAACAAAATTGCCCTGCACATCTCCTTAAAGCTATGCCTTCTAGTCTTTGACATTTCCACCCTGGGGAAAAGGTTCTGACTGTCGACCCTGTCTACGCCTCTCAGCATTTTATATTCCTTTGTCAGGTTCTCCGTAACCTCCGACATTCCAGGGAAAACAATCCAAGTCTATCCACCCTCTCCCTGTAGCTGAAACCCTCTAATCCTGGCGTCATTCCGGTCAACCCCTTCTGCACCCTCTACAAAGCCTCCACATGCTTGCTGTAATGGGGGCGACCAGAACTGTACGCCATGCTCCCTACCCAAAGTCCTATAAAGCTGCATCATGGCGTCCTGACTCTTGTACTCAACGCCCGTACCGAAGCATACCATGTAGGGCGGTCACGGTGGCGCAGCGGTAGAGTTGCTGCCTTACAGCGAATGCAGCGCCGGAGACCCGGGTTCGATCCCGACTACGGGTGCCGTCTGTACGGAGTTTGTACGTTCTCCCCGTGACCTGCGTGAGTTTTCACTGAGATCTTCGGTTTCCTCCCACACTCCAAAGACGTACAGGTTTGTAGGCTAATTGGCTTGGTAAATGTAACAATTGTCCCGAGTGGGTGTAGGATAGTGTTAGTGTGCGGGGATCACTGGTCGGCGCGGACACGGTGGCCTATTCCGCTCTGTATCTCTAAACGAAACTAAACTTAACTATATAACTTCTTCACTACTCTTGTGTTGCCACTTTCAGGGAGTTATGGACTTGGACCCCAAGATCACTCTGTGCATCAATGCTGTTAATGGTCTTGGCATTAATGACATATTTTCCCCTTTACATTTGGCCTCCCAAAGTGCATCACCTCACACTTGCTCAGATTAAACTCTACCTGCCACTTCTCCGCCCATTTCTGTAGCAGATCTACATTCCACTGTGTACGTTGACAGCCTTCCGCGCAGTACACAGCCCCAGTGTCACTTATATGGGGATATTTCCCAAGTGGTATTTTGTTCCAGTCATCCTGACAATGTTATTGTTAGGCAGCGGGCAATCTGTTTCCTGTGGTCTGCCAAGTGTTTGATTATGTCTGTCCAAACTATGTTCAATAAAGTATTATATTTTATCCCAAAATGGTCCAGTTTTTGATCACCTTCCGATGGGAAAAATGCCATCGAGCCGGAGAGGATTGCAGAAAAGATTTACGGGGATGTTGTCAGGACTCGCAGGCACGGATTTTATTCCTTGGAGCGCAGGAGGATGAGGGGTGATCTTTAAGATCAGATAATGACGGAAAGCGCAAATGCGCAGTCTTTTACCCAGAGTACAGCAATCAAGAATCAGAGGACAGAGGTTTAAGGTGAAAGATTTAATATGAACCTGAGGGGTAACTTTTTCACTCAGAGGGCGGTCAGTGTATGGAATGAGCTGCAGAAGGAGATAGTTGAGGCAGGGACTATGACAACATGTAAAACACATTTGGACAGATACATGGATAGGATAAGTTTGGAGGGATATGGACAGGTGGATTAATGTAGATGAGGCATCTTGGTCGGTGTGGACAAGTTGGGCTGAAGGGCCTGTTTCCATGCTATATGACTCTACGACCTCCCAGTACCCCATGCATCTCTGGTTCTTTGGTCAGGAGCTTTGGTTAATTTTGTTCTCACGTCAGATGCAGTGAAGACGGTGACCAGCGGGCGGCAGTAGTGAACTTTATTTATATAGCCCCTGGTATCTTCCTGGGGGCTGGGCCAAGGCGTAGCGAGCAGCGGCTCAGTCGGAGGCAGTGGGCCACTCTGCCAGCTCCGCCATCCTATCCCACTGGGGATAGTCCAGTCAGTGGCCTCAGGGAAGAAGGTCCCTCTGAAGAAGGGGGCGGCACGGTGGTGCAGCGGTAGAGTTGCTGCCTCACAGTTGCCAGAGACCCGGGTTCCATCCTGACCACGGGTGCTGTCTGTGTGGAGGTTGCATGTTCTCACCGTGACCGTGCGGGTTTTCTCCGGTTTCCTCCCACACTCCAAAGACGTGCAGGTTTGCAGGTTGTAAATTGCCCATAGTGTGTGTAAGATAGTGCTAGTGTACAGTGTGATCGCTGGTCGGCATGGACTCGGTGGGCTGAAGGGCCTGTTTCTGCGCTGTAACTCTAAACTAAACTAAACTGACATACTTATACTGTTTAATTTTGTTGCTCCAGTGGTTTCCCGCCACTCCTCCTCTCCTCTTCTCATCTCTCCTCCTCTTGTCCCCCTCATCATCCCGCCTCTCTCCACCCATCTCTTTTATCTCATCCCTCCTTAGCCCTCCCATCCCCTCCTCTCTCTTCCTCTCCCTCTCCATGTCTTCTCCCCTCCCTTCACCTCCCCTTTCTTGCCTCCTCTTCCTCCCCCTTTCCTCTTTCCTCCCCTCTTCACCCCCCTTCCCCTCCACACCCCCCCCTGTCCCTCCCCCCCCCCCTCCCTCCCGCTTACTTCTCCCCTCCACCAACCCCACCCCCCCCCCCCCCCCCCCCCCGCATCAGTCTAGACTAGCTGGCGCCGCAGGTGTTGATGTTCTTGCCGCCGCCGGCCTCCTCCACCAGGGCGGCGTGGTAGTCGCCGGAGAGGGTGAGGTGTGAGATGCAGCCCACCAGCCCCCGCATGTACTGCCGTCCCGTCTGCAGCGCGATCTCCTTCATTCCCCCTGCCGCGAGAGAGAAGGCCGGGTGTCAGGCAAGAATCCCCACCGGGGACTGGTGAACAGCGACGGACGCAGCGAGGAGGAGGGTGGGGGTCTAGTGAACCATTTCCTGTGTGTAGGGGAACCGCTTACTGTGTATTGACAAACCGATTTCCATGTTCAGTGCACCAGTTCCTGTGTGTGCAGCGCTATTTCCTGTGTATATAGAACCATTTCCTTTGTGTAGGGACCTGTTTCCTGTGTGTAGGGAACCATTTCCTATGTTTAGAGAACTTTCCTGTGTTTAGGGAACTTTCCTGTGTTTAGGGAACCATTTCCTGTGTTTAGGGAACCATTTCCTGTGTTTAGGGAATCATTTCCTGTGTTTAAGGAACCATTTCCTGTGTTTAGGGAACCATTTCCTGTGTTTAGGGAACCATTTCCTGTGTGTAGGGAACTATTTCCTGTGTTTAGGGAAGCATTTCCTGTGTTTAGGGAAGCATTTCCTGTGTTTAGGGAACCATTTCCTGTGTTTAGGGAACCATTTCCTGTGTTTAGGGAACCGTTTCCTGTGTTTAGGGAACCATTTCCTGTGTGTACGGAACTATTTCCTGTGTTTAGGGAAGCATTTCCTGTGTGTAGGGACCTGTTTCCTGTGTTTAGGGAACCATTTCCCGTGTTTAGGGAACTATTTCCTGTGTTTAGGGAAGAATTTCCTGTGTTTAGGGAACCATTTCCTGTGTGTAGGGAACTATTTCCTGTGTTTAGGGAAGAATTTCCTGTGTTTAGGGAACCATTTCCTGTGTTTAGGGAAGAATTTCCTGTGTTTAGGGAACCATTTCCCGTGTTTACGGGACTATTTCCTGTGTGTAGGGACCCGTTTCCCGTGTGTTGACAGCTGTCCCCTGTGCGCGGCCCGGGTGCCCCCCGCTTCTCCTCACCCACGTAGATGGGGCCGTTGACGTTGAGCTGCCGCATCTTGCCTGGGGAGCGGCCGGTCTTTGCTCCGTAATCATCAACGGTCAGCTTCCCAAACGCCCCGTCCCTGCAACAGACAGGAGTCAACCCCACGCAGGATCATGTGCGCACACGCACGTACGTACACAAACACACACGCCCAAATGCCCAAGCACAAATATACACAAACACACACGTCAAAATGCACACACACTTACAAACGCACACATACATACATATGCACAGCACACGACAAATACACACACACATGTGAAATTGGTGCTGGCTCGAAGGGCCGAATGGTCTCCTCCTGCACCTATTTACTATTTTCTACATACACGGGTTTGTCTGTACACATATGCATTTTGGTGCAAACGGTTTGCATGCAAACACATGGGATTGTACAAATACATACGCATGGAGTTATAGGTATTGTGTGCATAGACAGACACACACACACACACACATAGACACAGGCAGACACACACACACTCACACATACACAGGCAGACACACACACACTCACACATACACAGACAGACACACACACACACAGTCTCTCTCTCACAGACACAGTCTCTCACACACAGCCGCACACATAGACAGATACTAACATAGACAAACACACACACACTCACACACACACACTAACACACACAAACACACACACACACACATAGACAGACACACACTCACACAGACACACACACACACATAGACAGACACACACTCACATACAGACACACACAGACACACACGTAGACAGACACTCACATACAAACACACACTCACACATAGACAGACACACACTCACATACAGACACACACAGACACACACATATACACAGACATACATATACACACACACACATACACATACACATAGACAGACACACACACACACGCACACACGCACACAGACATAACACACACATACACACACACACAGACATAACATAGACAAAAACACACACACACACATATAGACAAACACACACAAAGCCAGGCACACACAAACAGACACGCACACTGGCAGGGTGTGACTCACCGGACCGCCTTGACCCGGTGCCAGTGGTCATCGTGGAATGATCCGTTCACCAGCACCGACACGGGCCCACTGCCCAGGTTGTAACTGTCAGGGAGAGAGGGGGGTAGAGAGGAGGTGAGCGGAGAGTGGGGGGGAGGCTTTACAGTGAGGTTAGGGGACAGGGAGAAGGGGCAGGGAGAGGAGAGTGAGGGGAGAAGGGGAATGGGAGGGGGGAGGGAGGAGAGAAGAGAGGATAGAGAGGGTAGAAGATGTGGGAGAAATAGGAAGAGAAGAGTGAGGGTGGGGGAGTCTGACCCTGATCCCACCCTCCTGCAAACTCCAGAGGTGAATCACCGCTCCCGTCCAGCAAAGCGCGCACCACCAGACTCAGGAACAGCTTCTTCCCCTCTGTTATCAGGCTTCTGAACGGTCCTTCCATAAGCTAGGGTACTGTCCGATTCACCTCTACCCCATTGCGGACATTGGACTTTGTCTCTGGAACTGATGCGTTACAATGCTGAGAACTATATTCTGCACTCTGTATCTACCCCTTTGCTCTACCTATTGGACTGGAGTTTGACTTGGCTGCTTTATCTGTTTGGACAGCGTGCAAAACAAATCTATCCACTGTACCTCGGCACACGTGACAATAATAGACCTAAACTCTCCCTGCACAGATGCTGCCTGACCCACTCTCATTTGTACCTGAACCCGGTGGTGCAGAGGGTAGAACTACTGCCTCACAGTGCCAGGGACACCGGTTCGATCCTGACCTCAGGTGCTGTCTGTGTGCCGAGTCTGCATATTCTCCCCATGACCACGTAGGTTTTCTCCGGGTGCAAGTTAATTGGCTTCGTTAAAATTACCCCCAGGAAATGGGAATTTAGGGGAGGGCACCAGTAAATGATGAATTAGGGGAGGGCACCAGTAAATTGGAAACACTCCCCATTTACTGGTGCCCTCCCCTGTCAAAGAGGCAGTGAACGAGAGAGATGGTGTGTCAGAAATGGCCCCATCTCCCACCACAGGCACTAGGCCCAAGCCTCGTCATTAGGCCCAGGCCCCGTTGCTAGGCCCAGGCCCTACCACAGTCCCCATCAGTAGGCCCAGGCCCGTTCCCACCACGGTCAAGGCCCCATCACCAGGTCAAGGCCCCAACATCGGGTCAAGGCCCCATCACCACCAGGTCAAGGCCCCGTCACCGTGTCAAGGCCCCGTCACCGGGTCAAGGCCCCAACACCGGGTCAAGGCCCCACACCGGGTCAAGGCCCCGACACCAGGTCAAGGCCCCATCACCACCAGGTCAAGGCCCCGACACCGGGTCAAGGCCCCGACCCCGGGTCAAGGCCCCGTCACCGTGTCAAGGCCCCATCACCACCAGGTCAAGGCCCCGACACCAGGTCAAGGCCCCATCACCACCAGGTCAAGGCCCCATCACCGTGTCAAGGCCCCGTCACCGGGTCAAGGCCCCGACACCGGGTCAAGGCCCCGTCATAAGGCCCCACTGCAGCCCCAGTCCCACATTTGTCACTCACCTGAAGACCAGGGCCCCTTGTTGCAGGCCGAGGGAGATGAAGTCACCGTTGACCCTCATGGAGGTCTCCCCTCGCCACAGCAGCAGGCCCTCACCCGACGTGGCCTTGAACCTCATGAAGATGTTGGTTCGCAGGCCTGACACCCTGGGGGAGGGGCAGAGGACATGTGAGGGGGTCGCTCAGACCAGTCAGACACCACCATGTTACCCAGGGCTGCCAACATTGGGTGAGAGTTGAGAGTGAGAAATTGCGAGGGAGGGTAGTGACCAATGTGGGGGGGGGGGTGTGTTCCCCCTCCCATAGCAGGCTCCGGAGATGGCACCAACTCACGCGGTCCGCACCTGGCTCCGTGCCGGGGTTAAAACTCCATGGGGTGTGGACAGAGCGGTCGACGGACATAGAGCCGCCGGAGGTGAGGGTGGGAGGTGTGTGCCGTGCCTCAGGGAGGAAGTGGGAGGGGGGTTGGTGCTGATAGTTTGATGGCCCTGCTTTAAACCAATCCCCTCTAGTGCTTGAATCACATATCCTGGGAAAAAGACTATGCATTCACCTGATATTCCCCTCGTGGTTTTTACTCACCTCTAAAACAATTTTTGCTTTATTTTGAACTTTCATCACCCGCACATATTTGAGCGTGAGAAAAATCAGCGTGAGAGCGTGAGAATTTTGTGAAATGCGTGAGTCTCACGCTCAATGCGTGAGAGTTGGCAGTCCTGCTAATAATGCAAACATTTTATGCAAGTTCCAATTGTTTGGACAAAAATTACTTATTACTGCTTTATAACAGTTAAGTTACTTTAAGACCATTTCAGAAATGATGGCACTCAACAAACAATCAACTAACAAATTAAAGCAAACTAAAAAGAAATAACATGTTCCGTTTCCTGACTCGACCTCATAAGTACTTTAACACTGTTAACAGAGTAAAGGGATATTAATCTCAAGAATCATAATGGGGAAAGTGGGGGCAATTTTGCTTAAATGGTCATTCTAAGCCCATTAGAGTCAGAATTATACATCATGTACGTGGCTGGCCCAATTTGTCCATAATGATCAAGTTGGCATTCTGCGTGCCCAGGGACTGGCTGCTGTTCCCAGATCAGCTCGCGTCCCAGGGACTGGCTGCAGTTCTCAGGTCGGCTCGCCTGCCCCGACCCTGCGAAAACGAATTGAAAAAAAAACGTGGTTTTTTCGGGTTACGGGCCGGATTCAGCCCGTGTGCCGTAGGTTGCCGAGATGTTTGGCCTCATTGTGGTCCTCCCCGTGTTTTACAACCGATTCACCTGGTTAGTTTTATCTCCGGCTGCTTCATGTTGTCGGCAGCTGCACATCCAACCAAGAAAGAAGAGAGGAGAAGAGATGCGACGTCACTCACAGCCGCCAACTGACACACTTCCCCAGACCGCACAGATCGTTGTGATATGGTGCAAAAAGACAAACTGTGCAGGGACTGATGACAGCGTGAGAATTCTGTGGTGGAGAGTGTTGCACAGGGCTGTGGCCTGTAATAAACTTGTGAGTCAGTTCACGGACTCGCCAACCGGCTGTGACTTCTGCGGCGAGGAAGAGACCATGTTCCTCGTGTACGTGGGGTGTGTGAGGTTGCTGCCCCTGCACCAATATCTGAATCCTCAAGTTCTGGTTGCATTTTAGTCCCACAATCCTGGTGTTTGGACACAAGGCAGGGAGTGGGGAGGGAGGATGTCCCTGTCGGTCTGCTCCTGGGCCCGGCCGAGATGGCCATTCGCGGGTCCAGGAAGCAGGCGGTCGATGGTCACATCAGAGTCGGCTGCCTGCCCCTCTTTGGGGGGGGGGGGGGGGGGGGGGGGGGGGTGGAGAGCATTGAGGATATAGACGGCACTATTGTATCATAATGACCGCTTGATATAATGCCACTATTGAAAGTCTTTGTACCTTTTGCTACACTGGAAAATGCAAATACTACATAAAGTCCTTGTTAAGATAAGAAGGGGAAAAAAAGGGACAATGATCTGTTTGTTTTGCTCGAGTTGATTGAAAGATACAGCATGGAAAGAGGCCCTTCGGCCCACCGAGTCCATGCCAAACATCGATCACCTGTTCACACTATTTCCAGTGTTGAAGGAACCATTTCATAGAAACATAGAAAATAGGTGCAGGAGGAATCCATTCGGCCCTTCGAGCCAGCACCGCCATTCATTGTGATCATGGCTGATCGTCCCCAATCAATAACCCGTGCCTGCCTTCTCCCCATATCCCTTGATTCCACTAGCCCCTAGAGCTGTATCTAACTCTCTCTTAAATCCATCTAGTGACTTGGCCTCCACTGTGGCAAGGAATTTTACAAATTCACAACTCTCTGGGTGAAAATGTTTTTCCTCACCTCAGTCATAAATGACCTCCCCTTTATTCTAAGACTGTGGCCCCTGGTTCTGGACTCGCCCAACATTGGGAACATTTTTCCCGCATCCAGCTTGTCCAGTCCTTTTATAATTTTATATGTTTCTATATAAAAACACCCCTCATCCTTCTAAACTCCAGTGAATACAAGCCTCGTATTTTCAATCTTTCCTCATATGACAGTCCCGCCATCCCAGGGATCACTCTCGTGAACCTACGTTGCACTGCCTCAATCACAAGGATGTCCTTCCTCAAATTAGGAGACCAAAACTGGACACAATACTCCGGATGTGGTCTCACCAGAGCCCTGTACAACTGCAGATTCCTGTGTTCAAGGAACCATTTCCTGTGTTCAAGGAACCATTTCTTGTGTGTAGGGGAACCGCTTCCTGGTTGTGTTCTGAAACTAAACTAAAAGTTGGTAAATTCTAGCTATCCTTCCTGAACACCAGCCCGAGGGTGAGGTGCGTGGAGGGAGTAGGGGGGGTGGGGGGTGAAGGCGGTGGGAGGGACTGAGTGGTGACTTACCGCTTGAGGAAGTTTTGATGGTCGTACGTGAGGTAACTGCGCCCGATGAACTGTGGAATTTCAATGGCTTCTGTCACAGCTGAAATCACAGAGAGAACAGAAAAGTTTAAAATAGGGACTTCATGTGTGTAGAGAGTGGTTGAAGAAGATAACATAGAACTAGCGTGAATGGGTGATCGACAGTCAGTATTGGATCGATGGCCTGAAGGGCCTGTTTCCATGCTGTATCCCTCAAACCAGCAAGTACCAGTAGAAGCCAATGCTTATCAATTTCAATGACCCCCCACAATGA